>NW_026732428.1:320000-367187 GCF_028476545.2 Physella acuta
TAAAATTACTATTTAAAACTTCAATGTTTTACATGACGGTCAAGTATATTTACCACTCCCCAAAAGGTTATTCTAGCCTTGAGACAAAAGATAGATGTGCCAAGTGGCTAAGATATAGTCTACAACACGGTTCTTGACCTACTTGGGTTAAGTGTTATCCTAGGTCAAACAATGTTTACTTGTCAAAATTGAGGCTTATGAGCTCTTAGCATCAAGTGTAGATAGGTTAGTCACGTTGTTAGTCACAAAGTTAGTCACACTAACATAGCTTAGTCAG
This sequence comes from Physella acuta, assembly GCF_028476545.2. Classification (NCBI taxonomy): domain Eukaryota; kingdom Metazoa; phylum Mollusca; class Gastropoda; family Physidae; genus Physella; species Physella acuta. Next base: position 320,278 of record NW_026732428.1, read on the forward strand.
GTTTGGCAACTACTGTTTATTTAAAACTATAAATAAATTAATTAAAGAAGGGTTTTTAGCTTAAAGATTGCATAATCTAAAATCAAAATAAATACCTATAAGCTGAACAATGAATTAGTCAACCTAACTTATTTAGTACTCAATAAACGTTAAGTTAGCTTTATGTAGCTGAATAGGCTTTCTTACCTTTCTCTCTTGACTTCTCACTGTTGTGTTTGACCACCTTCTTGAACAGTGAATTCTCAGTGGAGAATGATAAAGTTGGGGCTGACTCAACAGGGATTATGGCTTGTGACTTAGGTCGTATAGGTGCTGGGTCAAGGTCCTCAACCACTAGAGATGGGCGCTCAAATGTGGGGGAGCCACCACTCACGGTGGCTCGACGCTGCTTGGCATCTACAATTACAGGCAAGGTGAACTGTGGAGACTCAGATCCGCTCCTAAACACATCGTTATCAGTGTCGTTCCCATCAATGATATCTTCTGGAGATTCTCTGTTGACCAGGGAAAAGTTGACTCAGTTGGTTTTGGTTCAATTAGTGGCCAATCAAAGTGTGTGGCAACTGGTTGATTGTCTCAAGTTGTTAATTAGAATTTTTTAATACAGGTACAGAAAAAGATACTAAGGGTTGTGACAGTTTCGGAGGACCATTATTTAAAACTGAAATGTTACGGACAAAAATATGTAGTCCAGTGAGTGATCTTTAATTAAATCTCTTTGTGGCATTTCATCTAAGAAAATAAATGGCCTTTGAAACAATCAAATCAAGGCTAACTGCTCGACAAATAGATAAGGTTTAAACTAGCTAAGATTAGTACTGGCAAAGCAGAATTAGTCCCAACCAATTGTAATGAAATGTAAAAGGTGAAAAGATACATCTTGTCCAGGGTTAATCCTGAAAATTTTGCAATCAGCATAACAACTACAAAGGAAAAATAACAAGCAACTTACAATAAATAACAACTGTATAAAAAAAAAATCAATTTTAAAAGTGTTCAATGTTTTTACAGACTTTTAACCCCCCCCCCCCCCCCCATGCGATGCAGATTCTTACAATTCACAAAAAGTCAGAACTCCTTCCTCTACCCCCCCCCCCCACTCCTCCCCTCCCCTTCCTGAAATGACATAACAAAGTCCCCCTGCCCCAATAAAATAACCACAACTATTATTACAATAAGTTACTTTTTCCCTATATTTTTATGTCTAAGATATACAAAATATATGCTATCAACTTGAACATTTTCTTATCCTCCCCCACCCCTCACAAATGCACATACAACATTATTACAAATGTCAGATCCTTCTTCCCCATACATGTGTGACATCTTTTCTATTAACAAATGCTTAAAGTAACAAGGCCTGCATCCTATTGGCTGTAAAAACTATCTTACTTTTTATCTGAACAGTTTATCTTTTAAGTGCGCTCATGAAAAAAAAGAATGTTAATTCACTTACCATGAGCAAACAGCCAGGAAATATATTTACTTTAACAATCTTTGTTAACTTTGAATAAAAATTATTTTTGTATACTAAATAAACTTCATAAGTTAAATAAACCTGTAGGCATACACTACACAAACAAGGTAGGTAAACTGTGAAAAGTGACACTTACAAGCAACATACATCAAATATTTAAGCTTCCTGTCTCAAAAACTGTATAGGTTAAATATAAGCTCCAGCAAGCACAACTTCAAATTGAGTTCATTTGAATGAGCTCAGCCATGAGAGTTGTAAGAGACCATTAAAAAACAAGGAAGAAAAATATATTGAACTCTAATTGAGTGGGGTTGTATGTGTGTGTTGGTGTGTGCGGGTGTTGGGCCTCATCATGTTTTACTAAATATCTTTTAGTTACTTTATAATATTTTTTATATAATTTATAGAATACAAGTGCTATGTACTAATATTATAGGTCAACAAACTACTACACTTCTTAATTAGAAAAAAGCTTTTAATTACTTACATGGTCAAGAAAAGAGTGTGTCATATCCCACAAGTAAAGCCAACTGAACATATGCCCTAGATAGATTATACCCAGTGCCAGTTCCTGCCTTCAAAGCTTTTCCATTCTTGAACTGGCAAACTTTGGCTTATTATGTAACATTCCAAAGACTAAATAAGTGGAACAAGCATTCAGGTGGAACAAGGGAGATTATCTAGTTCTGTAATACATTCTAGGTCATTCTCATTGAGACTAGAGTTTTTAGATTTTTTTTTTAACATAATTGGAATAAATAATTTTTTTTAATCTTTGTGTTGTATTAATTGCATTTCTTAACTCATTATTCTTTAAGACAGTGATTGTTTTTCCCCAAACTATTTCTTTGACATTGTTGTAGTAATTTACTAAATTATTTAGTCAGTTGGCTTAACCTACATAAATTAAATTTGCAAAAAGAAAAGTAAAGCAATATGGGAGATCTAAGTTATATGTAATCATTCTTTACTTTGAATTAAGTATTTGAAAAAGGCTAATTAACTACTAAAACAAAGCCAATCTTATCAACATATATAATCTGTATAAAGAGGAATGCATAAAGACCAGGCTTTCAACTGGTGTTCTAAAGAGAATCAAAGGTATGCTGGCTAATAATTTGAAAACTGAATATTAAATGCGGACTATGTTAGGATTGTTACATATAAGTATTTACGTAGATTTAGAGTAGCGTCCCCTTTTCAATACCACCGCTCTCACCTTACCTGTATAGAAAGGGGTATCGATATGTATTATCGCCACAGGCCACGTGTTCGCTACACCACCAAAACCTTCAACCTCCAATAATTGTCCTGTGTATTCATGTGGTTCAACGAAGTTACATCGAACCCCACAAATATTTGCACCCGTATCTCCTAGTGTATCAACTAATCTGTCCCCCACTCTACATTTGATAGTGTTTAATTTAGTGGGGGGTTCACTATCGAATACAAGACCAAGTGATCTTCTGTCCCTCGACATATTAACACCATACCGTCGGTTGCCATTTGAGCTATGATTCTCACCACCACCATTTCTACATTGTCTACTCACGTGTCCCGTTTGGCCACACTTAAAACATCTTATCGGTCTCTGGTTAAAAGACGTGCTACTACAGGGGCAGTCGTTATGCGAGTATTGTTTACAGTGATAGCAGTTACTTCCCCTGGGTAACGAGGAGGATCTATTATACGATCTATTATATGGACCCTCATCCCTGTATCGGCTTCTACCTCTCCCCGATTGTGAGGGTTGAGCCGTAAAAATATGTCACTTCCCTCCCAATCGTTCCTATGCTATAGAATTGTGCGTACTATTTATTTACATTCGTTGATCTCAATATAACTAAAATAGACTATAGATTGAAGGTTAATGAAAACATGTAAATAAAAGGGACACTACTCTAAATCTATGTAAATACTTATATGTAACAATCCTAACAGACTACATAACCAGCTTATAACAAGTTATTCGATACTAATTAATTCAGGAACATTAAATTTTTAAATCAGATATTTACATTTTCTCATCCTGGGATAAACTGTGTTAACAATATTAAGTTAATCTATAGTTAACTACTATGATAACTGATGAAATAATATATTTCATGATAAGTATGGTAGTGTTAAAAGATCTCTCATTCTTTTAGAAATAGAAAAGAATAATAAGCAGGATTCAGAAATGTGATAACCTAAAGAAGGAAAAATGTTTCCATTTCAGAAAAACAAACCAAAATTTCTGACAAAAAATCATTGGTGTTGAAATTGTATTGTTTAGAATTTTTGTATTCAAATGTTGGCTTAGCCATACCGTGGGTTAGGATTAAACATAGGAATGGATTACATTAATCTTTATGAGTAGGGATTATGACTGAGGTTTGGATTAGTCTAGGGTAAGTTTATTTATACAGTAGAGGTATCAAGCAATCCAATAAGTGTGGTACAGGTAACAAATGTAGCTACATTTATATCAACCTCAATTTTTAATTTCTTTTTTAAAATTACTAACAATAATTAATCAAAAGTTGGTTATTGAGATTTGATGATAAATTGTGCTGAGTAGCTTGCATTAATATATTGCCGAGTAAAACATGTGTTAAAGTAACTTGAGTATAGTCAGCAAGTATAATTACACAAGAAAACAAGGCCACAATTCTAGACATACCAAGGCCTAGATTTCTTAGATTTAAATCATCATAAAACAAATTTCACAAAACAATGCCTATAAAGGTATTTTTTGGTGTGTTGAGGGGGTTCAGGATCAAATAACAAAAAGCATATGGTATAAAACTGTATGACTGTAAAGGTGGATTTAATTAACAGAATTAAATAGTTGGTTTTATCTTTTTCTCCTGATAGGAGTTAATCACTTAAAAACTGATATTTCTTATAGTTTACAGCAAAAACATTAAAAAGAAATAATTTTAAAAATAATACAAACATATTTTTTTTTTTAAGTGAAGGAAAATATTACTGATATGGTATTTGGTAAAAATATTATAAAGTTGATGTAGGTCAAATAATTGTTTAAATGCTCCTTTCAACTATGAGATAACACAATCAAGAATAAGATTAACTCACATAGTACTAGACTTTATGTTCACATAGTGATAATGTTTACTTAAAAGTTTCATGATCATTTCATATAATGTACATGAAATAGGTCTCAAGGTCAAAATTTAAACAGTATGGGATTATGCACTTATTATACAATATATAGGAGGTATAAAGTGGTTTATTCTTTTTTACACGATGTTATGCAGGGTTAAGGTGAAGGGGGGGGGGGGTGATAGAACTATGCTATATTACTGTGCTTAAAGAAAGAGATTTGTTTTAATTCTTATACTGCAAAACCTTTGATATTCAGATAAATATGATGAAACAAGTGGCCTTGATCTTCTTTCAAAAGAATGTCAAGCAAACAGGAAGTTCAATATTTAAAATTAACTTTGAAAAATTGCTAATTTTAGTTTTTAATCAAGTTGTTTATTTAATAAAATAAAATGTTCATACCACTATTTTAGTAATATTATCTAATCAAGATCTAAATATGTAGCATAAATAAAAAGGAATGTCAATGGCACTGTTATAGATATTATTTGGGGTAGAGTCAAGTTTTAAAAAATGCCCTTTAATATGTGCATGATCCCTAACTGCCATTTACATTGGTTTTTTTAGTGATTCTGAGTTTCTTAGATGCTGTGATAAGTAAGAAAATAATAATTATTTAAATATTAAAAAATTCATTTTGTAGTTTTATAACTCAAAAACAACTTTACAGCACTATAAATATTTTTTAAATGTCATTTGTGTGCTCAACTTCTAGAAATCTAAAAGCATTCATTATAAAATAACAACTTACTTTGTGATATAAATATCTTCTACAGGTATAGATGAAGAAACATATTCCTCTAAAGTTGGTCTTTGTGCTTTCTCTCCATCTTTTGATCTTCGTTTTTTCATCATCTTAGGCAGTGTGGCTACAGAGGGAACATGCCTGGAAAACAATGTTATTTTTGTTTTTATAACAATACAAGTTTCTCATTAATGACAGCCTAAATTCTGTCACTTGAAGCTTATTTAAGGTGCATTAGGGTATTGACAAATTTTTTTGTATGATTCAAGTGTGGTAGAGAGCAAAAATTGTAAAACACTTAAAATACTGGCTATTCGTTTTTTTAAACCATTGACAATGCCATGTAGGATGTAGATATTCTTTGTAAAACATTTTTTGCACAAAAAAACACCATTGATTTATGGAAAATAAAGATAATATACCTGCATTTAGATTTTTCAATAACACTTTAACTGCTAGTGAAAGACAAAATCCTTTTTCCATATTTTCAAATTAATTTAAACCATTGACAATGCCATGTCGGATGTACATATTCTTTGTAAAACATTTTTTGCACAAAAAACACCATTGATGTATGGAAAATAAAGATAATATACCTGCATTTAGATTTTTCAATAACACTTTAACTGCTAGTGAAAGACAAAATCCTTTTTCCATATTTTCAAATGAATTTAAAAAATCGGATAAATATAATTTAACAATTTTCTATCATACTAACCTGTTTGCAATTTGTTTTCTGTTAGGATAATTGCCATATGGTGTAGTGTGTCTAGGGCGTTTCTTTAAAAGCATGGTAACTTCCTTAGGTTTTTCCTTTAGTGCTGCAACTAATTTAGCAAGTTGCCAACCCAGCTGTAACAGACATTAATTAAAAATATAAGAATATGAATCATGTCTTTTTCTTTTAAGTAACATACAAAAGACAATGAAAAATCAACATCTACTCACAACTGTTTGATTGTTCACTTGAAGAACTTCATCTCCTTTCTCAATCTTACTGCAAAGATGAGCTGGGGACTAAATTGTGAACAGCATTATCAGTGATGTTTCATTAGGACTATACAATTTAATTTAATATTATTTTCATTTTTTTTTGTTAAACGTTTTGTACATTTAAACACAATTTTAAAGTAAATATATGATTTGAACAATACTGTACAGAAACCTACAAATAAATAAAGATATATATACTTACAGTGTCTTTAATAAGACCTATGATATGGCATCCATAATATGAGGACTGAATGTTCATACCCTGGACAAGTTAAAAAAAAAACTAAGATAATTTTGTACAACTTTCATACCAATAAATTATGATCCAATTAATGCATTCACTTTAATCGAAGCACATATAAAAGTGCGTTAAAAATACTTTATAAAAGATAGTAAACCTTTTTGTTATAATTTTAAAAATGGCCTTACAAATAAAGCAAAATAAATAGAATTAACATAACTCACCAATTCATCTCCTTGTTTTTTTCTTATCGTAGCCATTTCCAATGCTGCAGGCTGCACAACTAAAGATTCCTTCATATTGAGAACTAGTTCATCACAATATTCAGTCATACACTGGCACTGCTCACAAATTTTTTTTTAAGGTAAAAGCTTGTACAACAAAATTACATAAATAAACATTTCTAAATGTATTCAATAATGTTTAAAATCAATACATATTTTTTCAAATTATGACAGGGAGAACATAGTGATTACGCTACTTATTTTCAACCTCTGTTATATCAGATTCTTTCTGTGCCACTGTTACAAGCTCCAAGCCCAGTTTAACTAATGAATTTCGCAATAAAGTAATTCCATGGATCGTTTCAAAAGGAGCCCTATAGAACATGAAATCAATATACTGTATAGGGTGAATTAGGTGTATGATGTAAAATATAAACAATAAAGTACGTTCTTTTATATTTATAATTATGTTTTAAAGTACCTGTCTAGCCAAGAGGTCAAATTCTTCAAAGTGCACATGATATCACAAACACCAGAAAGTACAGATATTGATAGTTGACGCCTATGTCTGACAGGTTGGACATTAGCTCGATTGGGATCATTTTCACCATTACGGGCAAGGATCTCCTTATGTAGACTCCTAGCTTTACAACCTAGCTGAAGAGCCAAATGCTGAAGATTTTCTGTTTCAAATGTGTAGCGCTGAAATTATGGTTCAAAATCTTCTGATAATCAATTTAATGAAACATGTTATCTTTTAAAATTAACTAATCAAGGAAATAATTTACAAAAATAAGTTTAAACAACGATGAACAACATAAAATAGTAATTATATTCGATAGAGTATTAACAATCTTACCAAAGATTTTAGAAGATCCACTCCCTCTAATATAAGTTCTTGATGCCCCAGTTTTGTAACACCAAGTTTATCCAAATCAGAATGACTAATCATGAGTAGTTTGCGACCATCTACTCTCTCCAGCACAAAGTTGGGAATGTAGTCGTGTACAGCATCATCCAAGCCTTAAAAAAAACAGAAAAAACTCAACCATATTACTATTCAGTGAGGACTTATTAGCAGGTGTGCACCCTACTAGAAACATCTGCTCGATTAATTTTATTTTTATTATCCTTGCATATTTTTATTACATGCATTCTCTAGCACCAGTGTGCTGAGTTTTATCACTGTATCTTAAAAAGTAGCATTGGTGTGCAAACCTTAAGCTTCTTATAAACTTTAAATAAAGGTTAACAAACATAGAATGTGTATTATTCATAACTTTTGTAAATTCATATTAAAAGACTAGGCTTAAAATAAAAAAAATTTCCATTAGCATAAGCAGGATAGGATTATGGATAGGATTATGCATTATTTATTTGTATATTATCAATCTAGGACAATAAGGAATATGTTCTCCTTATGCTTACTTTATACTTTTTACTATTTACATACTATTATGTCTTCTTACAGTGACACCTAGACTTAGAAGCGCCCTAACATATCAGATTTTTAAGATATGATCCATCAAGCAAGCAATGTTTAGCTTTGAAATACAAGAAACATCTGTGATACATGGAAACAGATCATGTCCCACCATTTTACTGTGCTATGTGTCTTTCTTTTTTACCTTGCCTAAGCCAATATGCTTTATTTCCTTACTGTCAAAGCATCTTTGATAAGCTGTGCTCGTGTTTTTTGCTTTTTATAAATTTACAGTACTTTATCACAGCTCTTTTTATAACCATGGTTCCCAAGAGAGTGAGTGGAACGGTGAATGCTCAGAAAAAGATGAATATCATGAAGTTTATTAACTTAAAGCATGAAATCATAGAAAAAATGAGCAAGTTGTACAAGTGATTGACTTGGTGAGACAGTACAGATGTAGTATTTTAATGTACTGTTCTTAACTACAGGGTACAACATCTGGCATTTTGTGGGCTGTAGCAGATTAATGGCATTCCAATTAATTTCAATAGGGAAAATTACTTTGAGGTACTGGTGAATTGAAATGAAGAACATTCTTACATAGATCTAAAGTCTAAAGTAAAACATTTACATTTAAAATAAAGTAGGCCCTATATTTCAGGCTGTCTCAATTGACGTGGTATTAGCACTTGACAAAATAGTTTGAAAATAGTAAGAAGTAAGAAGTTGTTTAATAATTGTCAAATTTTGGATGTAAAAATTGGAACATCAGATTTAATGGTCTTGAAATACATTAGCGGTGAGCTGCTACATTTAATAGTAATTTACTAGATCTAAATATTAAATAAATAACTTAATAACTTTTACTAGGCCTAAGTTTTTTTCTTTTTTTTAACACTCAGTATTCATTGAGTAAATGCTTGAGCCTTGAGCAAAATAATAATATGGATTATGAGTGTTAATTATATAAATTGATAATTAATAAGACTCAGTACTGTCAGTACTGAGCCTACTCAGTACTCAACTCACAACTCAGGACGAGTACACTGTGTACACAGTACACTGTGACTGACTGAAAGTACAACACAGTACACTTGAGTACACAGTACACAGTTAACGTTAACACTACAATACACTGAGTAGTGAGTACAGTAACACAGACAACTTGACTGACTCTATTCACTATTCTCTAACAAAAAGTATTAAATGAGGGTGCCATGACAGGAAAAATAAATTTGATATAGATTTAGATCTAAATAATATATCTATTACTTCTAAACATAAAGATTTAACCTTTAAGCCATCTCTCTACATCATGTTCATCCCATAGCTCGAACTGAATAAGAGCAAAATACGCCATATTTCACTATCACTAAAACCTTTCTTTACATTCACAGACAAGAACCGATAATTATTTAAATACAATCCACTTTGTAAGAGTTAGTACCCTTGGAAATCTTTATTCGGGTGTAAAGGGAATGGGAGACGATGTACCAAGGGGTAAGGGTTAAGAAAGCGCGACGTCTTAATTTTGCTTTTTAGAAAGCTTTTTTAAAGGTTTTATTTTGGTTCCCAGAAATATGCGCAAATACAATCTAATTACACAAATACACTTTAATCTTGTCATATTTTGAGGAAATGTGCTTAGGGGTCATCCATAAATGACGTCACACTTTTTTGACGATTCTTACCTCCCACCCCCCCCCCCTCCGTCACACATCGTCACAAAAAGCCAGACCCCACCCCCACCCCCCTAAAATGACATCACACCTAAGCCTACAAACCCCCTCAAAATTGCAGTTGAAATTTTCTTAAACATAGATATTTTTCCAAAATCTTGTCTGAACTCTGTCAAAATAGAGTATTTTAATCAATTCCTATTGCAATTTATAAAAAAAAACAGTTATCTAAAACGCGAAATAACGTCTAAAATAGTAAAATTCGTTTTCTAACATTGCTTTTTTATAATGCAAAAGTGTGACGTCGCACCATCTAACCCCTCCGCCTCGTCACACACCGTTAGAAAATTACGGACCCCCCCTCCCCCGTGTGAGTGTGACGTCATTTAAGGACGACCCCCTTAATTAAGTTCCAATGTATATTAAGTCACTCTTCGTTAATGTCTGTAAATTATAAATGCCCCGATTTAAGAAAACAAATGCGCAATCAAAAACGGTTAGAGCTCATTTTAAGCTGCAGTATTGAATTATACACACTCAAAGTTATGAAAATTAATGGCTACACGGGTTTATATTACGATTTGATTGTTTTCTACATTAACTGTGTAACAGTACACCAAATACCCCTTAAGAAACATGCAGTTACCGGTAAAAAAACCGCTTAACGACTTCTTTACTGTCTGTTACCCTCAGTGTTTCTTCCAGACGTTTTTTCTCCTGGGGGCGGGGGGGGGGGGGGGGGGGGGGCACGTGAAATTTTCGGGGGGGGGGGGGCGGTAGACTTTTTTCGGGGGGCGGGGGGGCACGTGAAATTTTCGGGGGGGGGGGGGGCGGTAGACTTTTTTCGGGGGGCGGGGGGGGCAGACACTGTTAAAAGTATATATTTTCTATATAAATTATATAATTTCATTTCGTTTCGGGGGGGGCGGTAGAATTTTTTTTCGGGGGGGGGGGGGGGGGGGGAGGAGATGCCTGGAAGAACCTCTGTACCCTATAGCTCCGAGGTACAGTAAAATACTTCATTTTAGCCAAAAATCATTTGATCCTGATAACTTTTTTGACAATGCATGTGTATGGCACATTGGTTTAGAAAGTTAAAAGCCTTTCTGTTGATTCTAATCTGAACGTCTTTTATTACTTATTGAACCAGTACAATTTGTTCTGCGTTTGTTGTTGATTATGAGCGAGAACGCAGAGCTTATCCGCGAAATCCAATTAGCTTTAAGTTGTGTCGGTTGGATTTTTTGTTTTCTGTAAAATATGGGGCAGGCGAAGTATAGAGTTTATTTTATTAGTGACCCGGCATTTGAGGTCAGCACTATATCCCCAGCCAGTGTTTCTTCCAGACTTTTTTCTCCGGGGGGGGGGGGGCATTTGAAATTTTCGGGGGGGGGGGCGGTAGACTTTCTTCGGGGGGCGGACACTGTTAAAAGTATATATTATCTATATAAATTATATAAATTTCATTTCGTTCGGGGGGGGGGGGCATAAGTGGGCACCCAGGCTTTTATTTTTAGTCATACTACTAGCATATAGCTTTGGTAATGTTACACAAAACTAAATTATTATTTTTTACTTTTTAGTGCTTTTTTGTGATTTTGAAATCTATTTTTTGTGAGATTTTCCACTTTTTAGTCATTCTTTCAAAATAAAGTTGATACGGACTGTGATTAAAAATATTTGCGTTAAAATCCTTCCAGCAAATGAGTTGCCTGTCTTTAATTCATTCGTGGTTTACGAAATCGCCCCAACCGTGAACTGACGGCCCTCTGTTCAAACGAAAATTAGTATTTCTTCTAAATCTTGTTATCTCTCCATTTATTATTGAATACAGTAATTTTTAAATTAAATTTTAATGACTAATTGTCTAAGTATTTGGAAGTGGAATTTGGGAAGTGGGTTAAACTAATCAAAGATTTGCGGAGCCACGCGCACTAACACCCCCCCCCCCCCCCACACACACACACACACTGAGCAAGCTAAAAAAAAAAGCCTCGAAAAAGTACATTCTAGGTCTGCTGTGTGATAATCTATAATGTTGCAATATAATCTGTGCAGCAGTAAACGTGAAGTAACCTTCCGAAAATGTCGGTCGAGGGGACAGGTGAAGTGAATTCACCTGTTTCTCTGTTCTCAGCGTATGAAAGGATAGTGTGGTCAGCACTATGCTTAACCACCTTTACTTTCCCTAACGTGAGTCAGGTACCCATCTGAGCTGGGACGGCTGGGTGGACCCGGGGCTTACCCCCTCCCCCGAAGAAAGTCTGGAATTTATAATTGGTGTCCGCCCCCCCCCCCCCCAAATATTATGTGCCCCCCCCCCCCCCCGGAGAACAAAGTCTAAAAGAAACACTGTACACGAACCCGGGTTTCACAAACTCAAATAGTCTGCAGGGTACGAAAATCTGGAATGTAATTTTATTTTTGTCGCTATTTATCGTAAAGAACAGTCAACGCGCGGTGATCGGTCTACTTTATTTTGGTATTCCCCTTTTGTTGGCGAAGTATGTTTTCTGACGCCCACGTCATCTCCAATCGCTTGGACATTATCATTAATGGTTACCTTAAACTACGTTTACACTTGCAACGTGTACCTAAACTATACTGGCCTATAGTATATTATACATGTTGTAAGTGTTAAACGCCGACTCTTTGTTGTTGTTTTTTTCTTACATAAACATACTCATACACACAGTAATACACACACTCACACAGACTCATACATACACACTAATTCAATTTCATACACACACTCATACATACATACTCATTCAAACACATACACATACTCATGCATACACACACTCATACACATCATGTTCATACACATTCGTCATTCAGTCACTCACACTATTTCACACACACTCATTTATTAAGAAAGTGAAAGGCTTTCACCAACTTTGCAAACTTTTTTCTTAAAAGAGCGACAATGTAAGCAAAGCTAACCAATGAGAAAAAAGAAACATTATAGCGTAACCAATGAAATCAATAGAAGATAAATGTCCCCGAATTCAAACAGTTTCCTGTTATGTTTTGTTTTCTTGTTGTTGTTAGAATAATTGAGAATTTCACAATGAATTGGATTTTATTAGAATTATTCTAATTTCAAATTTAATCTAGAGCAGTAATAATTAATAATCTATATCTTAGAATAAGAATTCCGTGATTTCTCCGACGCCACGCTCATCATATGATGCGTGTAGTCGTAATGTCGTAATGTTAATGACCGAGAGTCAGTAGTCAGTCACAAGTCAGTGTAAGTAATTGAGTCTAATGGCCAAATGGCAGTTGAGTTGATGAGTGTACACTAGATCTTGATTTCTAGTAAGTATTAGATCTAATTAATATAAGTATAAACGTATAAATTTTATAAAAGTAATAGATCTAGAATCTAGTAAGTTAAGTTAGGGTAAAGCAGGACACTAACACTAAAAAAAGAGCCAGTGTGGTATTAGATCTAGTTCTAGAATAGATCTAGATCTAGACAATTCAGACATGACTGATATAGGACCCAATCACTCAGCACCCTACCCCCACAAAACCCCCAATAAAACTACTAATTAATTAATTACATTACAATTAGTACTAATCTACTTCTGAGGTAACAACGACTGCTGTTCTATGATAACAGAGAAGCATAGACTATCATCATACTCATAGGATAAGGATTTCTTTTATTTTTTGTAGGCCTAGGCCTAATTTATTAATTATTATCCTCTTGGTCCAACAAGGACTCAAGGAGAAAATGAGACAGGAATTTGAGGAATTATTATTAATTAATCCCACTGCTCTTTCCCTAAAATTTCTCATCTCCATAAAACCATTTTGAGAGTAATTGTTGATGCCAAAACAAAATGGCCAACATTTATCCGGTTTTACCAAGTCTTTATCATTATCAGACTAAAACTTGACTGATCAATATCATAATGGTTTTATTTGTTAGATAATAACTAAATCTACACGAATACATTAATTTTGTCCTGGATGCTTCTATTGGGACCTGGGTCCATATAGCCTCAGTCGCTATTGGGACCCGGTATAAATATAGTTATTTGGCCTATTAGTTACGCATAACCTGTATTCAAATGTATGGTCGGCTGAAGATACAGATGTTTTAAAGTCAACTGCAATGATGAGGGGGGGGGGGGGGGTTGTAGGCTGAGTTGTGATGTCATTTCAGGGGGGTCTGGCTTTTGCGACAATGTGTGACAGAGGGGAGGAGGTGGTAAAAATCGTCCAAAAAAGCGTGACCCCTTAGTGATAGCATTGATTGTTTATTTTAGTTAACTAGCAGTAACCTAACAGTTGGCCTTTTGTCTTGTAGGCCTTTTAGCAGTTGGCCTTTTGTCCAGATCCTGTCCAGCAGGGTGGAGAACAAAAGGGAAATGCTCTCCCCTCAACATTTCTCATCTCTGTGATACCCAGCCCCCACCTGTATTTAACCCACTATAAAGCTTCATCTCTTTGTAGATAACATGAATTTAGTTCTTAGATCTCAGCCAACCAGAGATAGCATCTCTATGTTATTTATGGCCCTCAGGGTCCAGCAAGGAGAACAAAAGGGAAATCAGTATTAATGCTCTCCCCTCAACATTTCTCACCTCCATGTCGTGTTATGTAACGTATAGCACACATGGCTTATCAGGGGAAGCATTAAGGCAGTTAGTACCATCCCTTTTTTCCATCCAATAATCTTAACTCTGAACAGCTACACACTGTAAACTACTAGACTGTAGGCCCTATGTAGACTTGCAATTGCATCAATTGTGGACTGGGTCCAATGGGGCCTAGTGATAGCTGGTATCATTTAAAGTGTGTGTACACAGCATTAACTATTTTGTGGTTAGAAATTAATTATTTTTATTGTGGATTTAGTTTAGTCTAAACTAGGAGATAATACTTGATGCCCCATAGATCTAGATCTCTAGAATAGATCTAGAGATCTATACTTATATAGTCAATAGTAGTATTTTATAGTATAGTCTTTAGTCTTTATCAATCTTACGACAGAACTATAAAAAAAATAACATTTCCATACCAACTGGGCCACTAGAGTCAATTTTTAGAGACAGTTAAGTGGTAATACTATAAGTAATAAGTAGGTCTATAAGATTAAGTAGGTCTATTTAATGTAGTCTATAGGAAGCGTAGGCCTAATACATATTATAAATTCAGAATTAAGGCCTATGAAATTACATGAATATAAATATTTATAGCCTAACTGGTTGAAGAAAAGACCTAAAGTTTTCAAAAGTTTATATTGCATATACTTCTAGTGTTGTTGTTTTTTTCAATGTGTGTTTTACTTTAGTTCTTTTATTTTAACTAAGCAGAATGTTTATAATTTATAGACTTATTTTCCATTACAGTTAAAAAATTTAAAATAACTTGCCACAGAAAAACAAGATGGTTGAAGGTAATTAAAATGTTTTTTTAAACAAGTGGATTATAAGAGCAATAGATGCCATTTATACTGTTTTGACATACCAAATTTTATTCAAAACAGCTGTGTATTTGTTTTAATAGCAATTAATTATTATAAATGCACAACTGGTTATAAATGTTGGAACTATACTTCTCTTATTTAAATAATTAGGTTATAATCTATCAATTCTTTTGTACAAATAAATTATTTCTTTATTTTTGTGGATAGTATCTAGTGACTTTCGTAGCCAAATTTCTAACATAATTGCTGATGGAAACAAGCCAGAAGCATGGAAGGAATATATAGACA
This sequence comes from Physella acuta, assembly GCF_028476545.2. Taxonomy (NCBI): domain Eukaryota; kingdom Metazoa; phylum Mollusca; class Gastropoda; family Physidae; genus Physella; species Physella acuta. The sequence goes on from NW_026732428.1 coordinate 335,905, forward strand.
TAGTTAAGAACAAAGTGGAGACTTTAAATGAATTCAAGGAGAGAAAAAATAACATCCTTAACTACATGTATAAGACAGCATTCAAGGTAACTATATTTTTTCATACATACATTTTTATTAAAAATCTTCAGCATTTAAAAATTAATTTGTGACGTTTATAGTGACATTATCACTTCGTACTAATATTTCTGCTTATTCATTTTTTTTTATCGCATTACTGTCATCTTTTTTAATTGATTAAGAATAATTTACTTGTTTTACATAGCCTTAAAATGAATACAATTGTTCTACTACAATTACAGATGCTGCCAGAAACTGATCAGTCATTATCATATGCTGAGTTATACATTGATTATGTGATGTTTAAAAGGTAATTATATAAAAAAATATCTTTAAAGTTGTAATATCTTTTTACAAAAACATTTATCTATCTTTTATCTATATTTTTCATCTTTATGACTTCTCAAGATATATATCTATTTTTAATAGTGTAGATTTAATTTTTAGTATTCTTTATGAATTTGTTTAATTTAAAAATATTAAACAGTAGGTTTTTTTGTTTAGATGTTTAATATATGATCTTTTCTAAGCAGTTTAGAAAGTCTAGAAGATGCTGAAAAAATGATGTCCTTTGCACGTAGAAGGATGCGTCGTTTTTCTGTCATTCACGTGGCTAGCGCCCAGCTTGAACTTAAAAAAGGTGGGCCTACTAATGTGATATTCATTTCCATTTTCTAAAGAATAAATTGGATTTCAAACTGTATTATAATCATAAAAATAATTCCACAACATTATTTGCTCCTTTTATTACTTTTTGAAATAAAACAATGTCTATTAATAAACTCTTACATTAATATTCAACCTAAAATCTTAATAATTTACAGGTAACAAAGATAGAGCAATTCAAATTCTTCAAAGGGCGCCTTCTGTAGGTGCCAGGCCCCTTGCTTATTTAACTGTTGCTCTAAGGAGGATTTATGAAGGAAAAACAATATTGCTGGACTCTGAACTTGAGTCAACAGAATCAGGTAAAAAGCTACTTGTAAAATAGTTATAACCATTTATCTTCATATATGACCTCATTTTGACAAGTTAAACTAAAATTTCAGCTGATGTTGTTAGCCCAGAAAATGGTAAAGAATTTTCTGAGGATTGGACAACTTCACAGTACACTGGAACATTTGAGTATGTTTCTTTTTCTTTTTTTCACTTTTCTTTTTTTTTGAAGACCCCAGTTTCAACTTGTGCTCTTTTTAAAAAAAAAATTACTTTTTTAATATAGGACAAATAAAGAAGTCAGCCAATCAGACACATTGGAAGTACAAAATGCTCTTGACTTGATAACAAGACAAAACATTCAACAAATTTCCTCATCATCAGCCAAAGCTCAACTTAGTCAGCTAGAGGTGAAACGTGAACTAAGCCTAGGCTCTAACTCTTTTGCACATATTTACCAAACACCCCAGCAACAACACCATAATAAAGAAAAAGGTGATTACAGTACAACAAAGAGAACCTTAAGCCATTACTACAGTACCCCAGAATTAAGACACAATGTTGGCAGTGTGATAAAAAGATCTGTCAGGTAAGTTCTTCTTATATTCTATCCATTCTTTTATCATTTCTGTGGTTAAGCATTCAAATATATTTTGTAATACTTCAATTAGTTTTTGTTTACAAAAATAAACTAGATCTATATCATATAAATGAAATCATTGATTCAACTTATCTTTAATGTTATCTGTCATTAGCTGGTAATAAAATAGTAACATGTAACAGTTCTACATTTATTGATTTTTACCGAGGTTATACTTACCTCTACATTATATTTCAACCAACAATTCATTAGCATCCATATTGCACTTATTACTTCTACCCTTTTATGGTTATTTCGGGAATGAATTACATAATTTGAATCAAAAGCTATATTTTAAGGCTTTAGTAACTTTTATACTTAATTAATTTTAATTTCTTACTAGAAAATTTCCTTTAGCTGATTTGGGTCCTCCCAGACGTGTGAAGATAAACCCCAATGCCAAAAATCAAGAATCTGCTGATGATGACACTGGTGATAGTTTAGCCTCAGCTAACCCGATATTTCACTCTCTCACCAGACCACCTGCCTTAATATCTAGCTCTGGTACGTTTAATTTTAGAGTGAATCACTATTAATCTTTTTGATAAGCAACAATAACAATACTTTAATAAATTGTTAATTTTTATCCATAACAGGTAATTCTGTGAGTACCAAAGATAAGCTGTTTGAGCCTGTGGGATCTCAGGTTTTGAACAATAAATTAACACATCCAATTACTAAAAATGAGTCTAACTCACATATGAGTGTACCTAACTCATCTCTCACATTTGGCTGTAATGCTGATTTGGGCAGCTGCCCAAAGCTGTCAAATGAAACATCAAACACTGGTACCAATTCATATTTTGAAAGAAATCAAACTAAAGAAAAAGTAGCAGAGGAAAATATTATAGCAAGGTCAGAATTACCGGATGCAATAACTCATAAACAATATGAGCATGCAGTAGCTAGAAAGCTAGCTCTTCACAATGATTCTTCAAATGTACAAAAGGCATTCACCTATAAACTACCAGATAGCAATTTAGCTCAAAATTATGTTCCACCTGTAGTAGAAGATGAAACTTGGAAAAAACAACAAAATCAATTGAAACATCAGTTTGGAGGTGCAAACAATTTACAAAGGTTTGGATGTTCAGTTGTTTTTAAATATTATGTGTAAAAAATTGTTACTAAGAGTTGTACCCCTTTTACTTTGGTCTGCCTAATGTTGATGAACCCCTTTTATGACATATTTTCTGCATATTACAAATCTGCTTTTAGACAAACAACCAATCAACAGCACACAACAATTTTACATCTGTGCATGCTTTGCCTAAGATCCCTAATTTAATTTGTTCTTTTATTTTTCATTACTTCAATATAGCTCAGTTCCTCATCAGACACCCTCTGCATCTGTCTTGACACAGGACCAAAGTAATGGAATTGTAAGTTTGTTTTTGTACAGTTCTCAGCTGTAGCTTTACTTGAACAATATTATCTTCATTATCTTAAAATCTCTTTCCAGTTGCAGCATTCTTTGTATTGCTTCCTTATTAATGTATAATGCTTATAACATTTAATATTTTAGACATTTTAATTCATTTTTACATTACCTACTCTTTTATAATAAATTATTTCAGTTATAAAAAATTATGAATTAAATGTTGTTTTTTTTTTATTTTCTAGAGTAATGAAAAGACAATATATGTTAATAATGTTCCCTACAAAGTATTGCGTCTTGTTGGTCGAGGGGGTTCCGCAAAAGTCTATCAAGTCTTTGATCCAACATCTAATGTTATTAGAGCACTAAAGGTTGTGAACTTGATGTGCTCTAATGACATCGTTAGAGAAGGTTATAAAAATGAAATCAGTCTTCTTAAAAAGTTACAGCACTGTGATCGTGTCATCAAACTCTTTGACTCGTGAGTTTTGTAATACAATTGTTAAAAAGAATTTTTAAAATTGTTAACTGTACTTTAAAATTAAATAAAAACAGTTTAAAATTTATTTCTTTTATTTACTAAGAATTGTCTTAAGAAAATGCCTCAAATGTTTTCTGTTTTAATTTTTTTTAGGGACTATACTTTAACAAGATGGGATTTTTTTTAACTAAAAAGTCAAATTTAGATAAATTTACTTTATCTTGAGTCTCTAAGTTTGCTACAGATTATTTTAAACTTTCAGTGAGTATGTAGAGGCAAGTGAGAAACTTCTTGCAGTTTTAGAATTTGGAGAAACAGATTTAGAAAAATTCATCTCTAATAATGTAAAAAGCCAGAAAGAACTATCACCTATTACAGTCTGTTACTATTGGTCACAAATGGTTACTGCTGTACATGCAATGCATCAAGAAGGTAAGCCAAAAAAATGCTCTTTTTTAATATTCTAAAATAGGATTTACTAGTACAATCTGTTTATTTTAAAGCTACTGTTATAATTGTAATCCTTTTAAAAATATGTAATATAATTAATTCTTTAAAATGTAGGTTTATAATTAATAGACCTCATGTATAATTTTTTTTAAAATAATTAAATATTTTTGAGGATATTATATTTTCATAAAGAACCAAAATATTTGCACACTGACCCTTTTCTTAGTAACCCATATTTATATGTCATGTCTTCATAGGTGTAATCCATTCTGATCTTAAACCGGCAAATTTTATCTTGGTGTCTGGGAATGTCAAATTGATTGATTTTGGTATTGCAAATTCACTACAACAAGAGTGCACTAGTGTTTTAAAAGAAAATAGAATTGGCACGCCTAGTTACATGAGCCCTGAAGCCCTCATTGCAAATAATTCAACTCCCCAGCCAAGATTCAAGGTATTTTTTAAATAATTTTTTTTTAGTCACCTATCGGAAGCCCATAAATTAATAATAAAATAAAATCTATTGTACTGTGTAGGAAAGTTAGTTGTGCATTTTTTAGGCCATCGAGGAAAAGAAATACTGTTTCATTTAGCGTAGAACTATTATGTCAAGATCATTCATAAACAAGTTAATGTTACTTTAATTAGGTACACTTGATGCTATTATTATCACCTTATTTTTATTTTTCAGAATTTAGTGTGTAGAAATTATTATTTTAGTATTATATAAATTGTGAAGGAAATTGCCTGTAGTTTTTAAGATATAATTATTAGAATTTTAGGATAGCTGAAAATATTTTAATCTATGATTATTTGGAGTACTTTTAGCGCAGTACTGGAAGCATTAGAAATTTAATTGGAACATGAACATCATCTACTGTTTGAAAATAAAGTTGCTGTTAATATAGTCTAATAGTTTTTTTACAATCACCATCTTCATTCTGCTATAATAAACAAGAAAACATTACAATTCCTTTTAACAGGGATGGTTAACATGTTTTACATTAATGTATTTTTAACATAAATAATAGATTAAATTTCATCTAACTTACAAAGATATTAACTTTTATTTTTTATTCAGGTTGGGAAGCGCAGTGATGTTTGGTCTTTAGGTTGTATATTATATTTGATGGTTTATGGTCACACACCTTTCCAGCATGTTAGAAATAAAATGGAGGCCATCATAAATCCAGCACACATTATTCCCTTCCCTGACAAGGGGGATCCAGCATTAATGGACATTTTAAAAGTAAAATAATCAGTTTCAGTATAGTTCATCATCCTTTAAATTATAAATCTTTAATTATTCTAATTTTTCAAACTGAAGTATTATGAAATGAACCTCAAAGTTTGTCAATTGTGCTTTTACAGAAGTGTTTAAATCGTGAGGTGTCCCAAAGGCCAACTACTGATGAAATATTAATGCATCCTTATCTCCAAAAAAAGACTATAGGTATATTTTGCTTAATTAAAATTTAAGTAAGGTGATTTTTATCACCTTAATTCATATCATTTTAATTTTTGTGTAGTAGTATAGTTATTTTTAAATAACTAAAATATCTACTTTGATCTTTAAGGAGAAAAGCCTGCCCCTAATTTGCAATCCAAGTTAAGTCAATTAAAAGCTGATATTTCGGTTGCTTCTCCAAGAACAAAACAAGCATTAATCAAGGTAATATAAGTTGTTTTTTTTTTTTTCAAGAAATTAAATAACAGATAATTAATTTTAAACTCTTTATTTAGTCTAAATTGTATTGTAAGTATAAAAATTGCTGTGTAAAAACATTTTATTCCTTAATAACTTAATACACCTAGTCATCCTAATTATGAGATAACTTTTATCATGGTTAAGTTGTTTTGAACTTGTTATATTTTACTTTTAAAAAATTTAAGTGTAGTGCAAATCTATACTTATTGTCTAACGAAAATGATTTCTTGTTTGGCTTTTAAGTGTAGCTTTTTAAAAATACCTTAACTTGACACATAAGATTTCATGTAGCTACATGTTGCTATTTTTTTCATAGAGCCTGAAGGATTTTGCAACCGGTCTTGAGTAGCACAAAGATCAAGTGATGAAACAAATGTGTAATTGCTGTGAAAAAATTGTTGGAATATATGTGACTTAAAAAGGTGTAACAATATCTAATTTCAATTATTTTGTTTATAATTTGTTTTAAATGTACATTGTCATGCATTTATCTCTCTCAGACATAGTCTGAATGTATTCTGTGTGTGCTGTACTGGGGGTTAAACTACTTTTGTTTTTCAAAAAACCTCAGTTTAGTTTGCAATGGTTTATTTTTCTTTTTCTGTAATATTCTGATTTCTCTCTATATATATGCACCATAACGGTTGCCTTGTGAATATGTGTGACACTTTTCTTCTCTCTAAATGACAATAAATATGGATGTTAAAATTTACTAGCTCACCAACTGCACAATTAGTGGCCTTACTAACCCAATAGTATGAATCAGAGTAACAAATTACTGAATTACATTAGTAATAATTGGTGATGGTCAATATTTTGAAGCAAGGGAATAGTTAAAAGACAGAGATAGCCTAAAATGTATATATGCTTTATAATACAACACAGTTTGTTGTAAAATAAGATTTTCTTTTTCTGTACCCTTTACAATTTTATTCTAAATTTAAAATATCTATTTTAAATTATTCTACTATGTAGATTATACTATTTATATTATGAAAGCATCTTGAAAAATGCACTAGAATCTATTTTAAAAAAATATAGTTCAACCAAAAGCCAGGTGACTATTTGATTTTCAAAGTCCACTCACATTGTAAAACATTTTCAACAATTAGGTAATTAAGATTTTTTTTTATGCTAACTATGTCAGCTGCTGCTAAGCATGATTTTAAATCCATTACCCTTATGCATTTTCTTCTCAAAATTCAATAGGGAAAATGAAACAAATAAAAATTCAAATTTTAATGCAAGTTTTAAGTGTTATTATTTAAAATTTACTATTGTGTTTTAGACTAAAGCAAACATCGAAATATATAAAACCCCACTGTTTGTATGATCACATGTCAAAGCAAATCACAACTCCTGAACATAATTAGTGTTCTTGTTTTTTAATTGCAATATTGTTAAGTATTTCCACAAACAGTTAACTTGGATACTATATCACAACATATTATGCATGTGGCCCATTAATTACAAGCCGAACCGCGGCAATTCATACGCCGATATTTAGTTGTTTTATTTTCTACTTTTCAGTCATTCATAATGTGTGAATTCGACAGTATCAATGCTGCCACTGAAAATATTTGCTTTAAAACACATTGAGTAGGCCGTTAAGGACGATACCCCCCAACCCTCCTTTCCCCCTACCCTACACCCCCCCCCCCCCCCCCCCCACTGAAAGCAGCCTCCTCTTAGTTACCTCCCCTAAGCTTCAAATAGTTTCAAACTAAATTATCTGCCCCTAATAGCCGTCACTAAATCAGCTGTACGATTGTAAACATTTAGCGAGAACCACAGCTCACCAGACCATGTGGGGGTGGGGAGGTTGCGATATGCCAAGAGAGGGGACTGCTAGGCGCAATTACAGCTTGTTTTCTAACGTCTCCAAGAAGATAAATATAGATTTCATTTCGTTTTTCTTTCTAGATTTGCTTCCTTTAAGAACCAACTTCTAATTAGTAATTTAAATATGGAGCTTTCTCAGTATAAATGGTTTGCTGTCCTCAGATAACGAGCCTCACCTGCCATGTGTGCTAGGGTGGGATATTGGTTGAGGTTCCTGGTGATGTGCAGGGGGTTTTAAATACTTTTCTGATGTCTTCATTCAAGAAAATACAATTTTTGCATGTAGTAAAAATGTATTTTAAATCAACTTACATTTACCTTGAATTGAAACAACTGTTTTTCTAAGAGTTGCAGTCTGTCAACTTTAAATTAAAGTATAATTAACCAAAAAGAACACATTTTTGTTTAAATAATTCCACAAACTTTTATTATGCTATTTACATCAGAAGTTTGAACACAGAAATTTTGAACACGTTTACAGTTTACTATCAAGTTACAAAATATTGAAAAAGGTTAACTTTTAAAAAGGCAAAAGTATTCTTGAAACATCTCAGAGCAACAACTGCTTAGCTCAATAACAAACTCCAGCATGGAGTTACAATTTATCCACATAAGTAATTTAAACTGTACATGAAAATTTTTGGATTAGTTTGATGATGCTGGTTCATTTTGAACAAGTGCTCTTGACTGTAACTTAAAGAATTTCCATTTAACCTTTCAACCATTTACACTAACACAATTGAAAATGTATCATCCCAACCATTTACACTTGCACAATTGAAAATGTATCATCATTAGAAAATAACAGAAAATATTATAGTTCACAACAAAAACACAATGGTCTGTGTGTACATGTGCTTCCAAACACCAGTGTCTAAAAAAATGATCTACAAAGACAACACAAAAAAGACAACATTATGCATCTCCAGCTTGATTTAGTTGAAGATCACCATCATCAACATCTGAGTCTTCACAAAAAGACATGCGGGGTGAAGGACGGAAACCCCGACTAGCATATGAGGGAAGTTTATTACAGGCAGCCAACAGAAGTCCCAGGTATGGAGGAGATGGATTCATTGGTCTAGAAATGTACTCAGGGTGGTATTGAACACCAACGTAGTAGGGATGATCTGAAAAATTTAAGACTGACGTTAACTAAATAGGACTTGGAAGGTATATCATTTATCTAGCACACTTCTAGATACAGTGTAATGTTTTTAAAGGTATGATTACATTAACTAAAGATGACAATATTTTTTACCTTCCAGTTCCATGATCTCCATTCTTTGATTGTCCTCAGAATGTCCTACAAATTTTAACCCTGCCTTCTCCAGCTCTTCAACTACTTTTGGATTTACCTAGAATTAAAAAACAAATTATTACGTTTTTATTTGATTTTAGAGAGGATCTACTCAACTGGAAGACTACATTAGCCTACTGGTAAAAACAATAACAAGTGCCTACTTACAGATGTGCATGAAGTGTAGTAAAAATGTAATCAGCATTAACTACTCTAATAGATATTTATAAAACATGTTAAGTTTTTCCTTGATCAATTAATTATGCACAGCATAATGACTAAATTACCAAACAGGGTTTCCATATACTACACAAGTAGCTAAGACTACTAAGAGGGTTGTATTACAATTTGATTTATAATTTTCTTGTTCTGCATTTTTAATTTTAGTGTTCGAAGAGATTAAGTAGGCCTATACATATTAACTTGTTATGTGCCTTTAAATTTTAAATAAAAGAATCTGGTATGCCTGTGACATAGATGCTGATTAACCCGTTACAGGTCTATGCGTGGTACAGTCCAGTGCGCCAGGTTGCCCAACTATGTACATTTATTAGTAGCGAAAGTCTCGGCAACGAGGATACCAGGGGAAGCAGGAAATAGTTTTATTTATGTTGTATTCTTGTTCTATCACCAGTGTTTCATTTTCTTCGATTTTATGAAGTTAGGATTCTTTTTCTTGCATTTACAATTAAATTAATTCCAATAAAATGCCGTTAAATCAGGCTTTATTTATAATTTTAAAATCAGGCTTTATTTATAATTTAACTACTGTGAATTTTTTTTTAGCATTTAAAATAATTTTAAGAGAAATAGTAGTGTTTTGTTTAGTTTTCTAGGATTAGTGTTATTTTTATTTATTATAAGTAATCTATAATGCTACTTAACCTCGTACTTAATAAACTTAGACCAATTTTGTGTAGAATGCATTTAGTTTTTTAACATAAGTGGTTATTTGAGAAACAAAAAGAAGCTTGTTGAAAAATGCGTTGTCTTTTCACCTGGTCATAGAGGAAGTAAAATACTTTTGATGCCCCAGCCATAAAGGGTTAATTAGTTAAGAACTTTGATAATATAACAAAACCAACATTTTAAATAAGATTTGACAAATATTTTTTTATTTGCACTACTTAACTATTCTTACCTCATATCTGTGCCTGTGCCTTTCTTCCACATATTGAGGATTGTGATAAAGCTTTCCTGCAGATGAAAAAAAATAAAAATTTAAGTAAAAGACTACTTCATTAATTTAGATAACTAAATTGCAATATATCCATTAAGTTTTATTATAATATCAAATGTTACACTCACTGATCAAACTTTTTTCTGTCTTAAAGATGGTTCTCCGCTTTCCAAGTCTCATAGTACCCCCTTTATCACCTGGATTGTGCTCAGGCATTTCAATTACCTGCAGGAGATTAAGAGGCAAACTTGACTTAACACAAAAACTCTTAGTGGGTTGTTTTTACTTTTTTAAAAACACATTATCAAAAGGCTGATTCAGAAACTAGTAGAACATAATGGTTTACCACTGGATGCTTAGTGTCCATGTTAAGTTCTGTAGAGTTGGCATCTTCCCAACCCAACACATTTCGAGCAAACTCTATAACAGCACACTGTAATCCCAGACACACCCCTAAAGATGAAATGTTTAATAAATACAACAGTAAATTCAAGTTTATAAACAAAATAAGATAAGCTAAAAATAAAATAAGTTAAAGACTTAATTATAGCACACACAAAAAAAGAAAAACTGACCAAGAAATGGAATATTCTTTGTTCTGGCCCATTTACATGCTAAGATTTTTCCTTCAGTGCCCCTGGTACCAAATCCACCAGGAACTATAACACCACTAAAAATAAGACATCAAATTATAAGAAAAATTGGTAACAGTGAGCAACATTAGCTCAATTTTATACTAATCAAAATTCCAGACAAAATGGTTGTAAAATATCGTGTTTTATAATTGTTGCAATAAGAAATTACATACTTTGCACCAACAAGCTCTCTCCAAGCCTCATGGTATTTTTGTGGATTTTCATTCTCCATTGCAGGCTCCAAATCTGCAGCTTCAATACACTGTAAAAAAGAAATAAAATATCAGTCTTGGCAAGAAGTTGTGACGTGCTTATGGTATATGATTTTAGCTCCCCCCCCCCCCCCCCCCACCTTGCCATAGAACCATACTTATATATTACTCAGCTGACAAGAAAGCATATATATATATATATATATGCATAACCATACAGACCCAACCACCCCAAGCTGGTCGAGCACTATCTGTATAACTAAACAAGCTATGCTTGGATAGCTGACCAAACATAAACAGTTAATTGATGCCTACTTAGGGTATGTCAAATAGAAAAACAAGTTTACAAATGTTTATTATTAACTCATTTGCAAGTAATGGGCCACCATTATCCATTGTGACTAAAAAAAACAGAAGTTTCTAGTTTTAAATTGTTTTTGAACCAAAGAAAGATGATCACCCACACCTTTTGTACCACAGCATTTTGTAATAGGTATAATCAAAACTAGCTACAGTTAGGTATATTAATACTGAAAAAGCCCCTATGTTTGAGATATTCAAACATTACCCCTACAACACCGCCCTAGCCTGAATTGTTCATTAAAAATATGACACAGCTAATTAAACTTACTTTAAGATCCAATCTATGGTTGACAGCTAAAGAGGCATGCTGAAGAGCCTTGATAACTGAAGTGTAGGAATCTGACAATGCTGTGTATTTACCAACAAGAACAATGCAGACTTCCTTCAAAAGCCTATCATGTCTGTAAAATTAAAATTAAGTCTCACTATCTGTGAATAATGGCATGTTCCAGTCAGCAAAAAATCCAAGTAGTTTATTTCAAAACTGAATTTTTTTGTTTAAATTACAATATATTATTTAAAATAAAAAATCAGACAAAATTGTCAACAACAATACAGTATTAGCTAATGTAAATTCATAAGTTACAAACTTAAATGACAAAAAATGAATTCAGAATTATACTGTTTAACTAATTTGCTACTAATGCGACCGAATGCAACAGGACTTGACCACCATTTCTTCCTTGTAACTATCATGCTTGTCGCATTATTTTCATGCGAAAAGCGCTTCCACGCTATTTACACTTACTAAATTTAGTACAAGAATTAGAATGCGCAAGATTTTATTCCCAACAAAAAAAAAAAAAAAAGTAAAATCAATATTTTTTAAAATATTAGAGATAATACTGAGACACCCTGTGGCAGACCACATAGTTGCATCACCTAATTCACTCTTAACGATAAATACTATTAGAAGAATATTAAGTTATATATTTTCTTTGAGATAATACATTTCTCTATTTAATAGGAATATTTTTTGCCATTTTTTTTTTTAATAAATAAATGATATTTATTTTTAAAACAATTTTTTTTAAAAGTTGTTGGAAATTAAGTTCCTTAGCTTAGATTCTGGGAAAGGGTTTTGAGATAGCTTTTGTAGCAAATGAGTTAAGAAAAAACACCTGTCTGCTAGCTCTTTCCATCGTGCCATGATATGTACTGGCTTGGTGTTAAGCTGAGGAATCTCTATCTGAAGTCTTTGTATTAAAAAGGAATCAGCATTCTGAGACTGAAGCAGCAGTGGTACTCTGTATACTGATGTCACATCATGTACACAGTAGACCTAAACAAATTCAAACAAAGTTGGTAAAAACATCTGTAGTTCAGTTGATTCTTAGTTTTTTTTTTAATAAAATAAACTAATCTACTGAAGATATATTCTAAAAAAGAACAAGCATTAAAGAGGTTACTTCACCTGCTCAGGATCTACATGACAAAACAAAGAAATCTTTTCTTTAGTTGAATCAGTTAAAGGTGTGACACTTCGACATACAATCTGAAAAATAATATATCAAACTGGTATAAACAATTTAATATAGTTAAATAAAAATAAGTAGACTTTAAAATATTAACAATCAGTATATAAAAAATGTAACATACGATGTCAGGAGAGATTCCCAATCCTCTTAACTCCCTAACACTAGATTGTGTTGGTTTGGTCTTTTGCTCGCCAGTAGTTTTTGGCTATAGAAATAAAAAAAAATTGTTTTAGTTAGATTGTTATGTTCTAAACTTTTTGACAAAGATCATTTTAAATGAGATTTACCACAAACCTCTGGAATCAAGCTGACATGGACACAGCAAATATTTTCACGTTTCACCCGAAACTGAAATTGACGAAAAGCTTCCACAAAAGGCATGCTCTCTATGTCACCAATGGTTCCTCCAAGCTAAAAAAAAAGTATGAGTCAGATATTGTTTGTCTAAAACAGGGTAATTTCATATCAATACCAGTATCAAATATCACCATGATGAACTAATCTAAATGTTAGGTAGTTAACAGTGAACTATCAACTGATAATTCTATAGTTAACACCAAACAACTTATTTAAAATCTCGTTATGACTACCCTAATGTTTGTCATATTCTTACCTCAATTATACACACATCTGCCTTTTTATCCCCATCTACCGGAAGTTCTGCCACACGCATGACCCAATCTTGAATTGCATTAGTGATGTGAGGAACCACTAAAATATATTTGTGACAACCAGAATGTATACTCATTTAATTTTAATGATATAATTTTTATACTAGCCTTATCTAAAATAAATTTAAATGGCTCTAAGTAGATTTATAGCAAACTTTGTCAAAAACTTTCTTATTTTAGTTAAAGAGAAAGTTTTTGACATTTGTGATTGTGAATAATGCCTTTAACCTGATTACTAACCTTGAACTGTCTTGCCTAGATAATCTCCCCTCCTTTCTCGTTTAATAACTTGTTCATATATCTTTCCAGTTGTTATGTTGTTGTCTCGAGTTAATGTTACATCTAAAAACCTTTCATAATTGCCTAAATCCAGGTCAACTTCACCACCATCATCCAACACAAAGACTTCACCTTTAAAAGGAAAATTAAGAATGGGCAATAAACAAAATATGCAAGAAGTTGCCTACTGTAACTTCTACAGACGTAAATCACAGAAAATGTCTTTCCATCTGCATATCTCATATCATACAGGGCCTTAACAACAAACGTGACAATAACATTAATTAGATTTCCCCTGCCTGCTGCGCTCATATAGAACTAGATTTAACTTCTTACATTTCTCGTCTACATGCAACTCTTTACAATGGTATACATTAATTTACATATATACATATAGGTAAGAGAAATGGTTTTTTTTAACATCAAACAAATAATTCACTACACTACTGAGTTTAATCAGATTCAAGTAATGATAATTTTGTGGAACCTACAAGTTAAAACAAGAATCAATAGGCCTATAGAATTGGAATAAAGTCCTATTTATTAATACACCTTACATATCAAACTTACCATGCTCATAAGGAGAAAAAGTTCCAGCATCAATATTGATGTAGGGATCTATTTTTATACTGGTCACTCTTACACCATGTGCTTTTAAAATTGTTCCAATGGAACTGGCAATTATTCCCTTACCCACACCACTAATGACACCTCCAGTTACGAGAACATACCTCATTTTAACACTGAAATTAAAAAATGGATGCGATTTTGTCAGTTAAAGTAGCATATAGAATTACACATACTTAATCTACCACACATTGTTTCCTTTTATTTCAAGCCTCTGTCACTTTAAAATATTATTGAATCAATGATTCCATGACAGGAGTGTTGGTATTATATTATCAATGTCTGATAATTGACTCTTTAAAAAATATTAGCAGTATTCAATATTGTAATCTCGGGGTGTTGGGAAATTGCGAGACGCGAAAAACGAAATGGCGAGGCAGGAAAATGGGAGAAGATAATGCGAGACATACCTGCGGAATCAAGGGTAAATAGCGAGACAACTTTTGCGAAAAAAAGTTTTTTTCATGCTTTATTTATTTAAATTATTTATTTTTTAAATTAACAAGCATGTAGCCATACCCTTTAACACAGTGTTGTATGTTGTTATTTTTTATCTAGATTTTATTATATACTAGCGTACCCGCCCCTGCGCGTTGCCGCGGGGATAGAAGAAAGTTTGACGAAGTATATTAGAAGGATTTTACAAACGCGTTACCAATCATGTTCTTTGACGAGTGACCTTTTCTAAAAATGAAAACAATGCCTGTGCTTGGATCATAAATATCAGGACACGGGTTTACCTACACTACCGCATGAAAACCTTGAGTGTACATTAATCACTCACCGAAATAATATGGTAGAACACACTTCGGTGACCGCCCATGTGTCAGAGACGTAGATGCCCGCTCTCAGGAGCCCCCCCCCCCCAATTACACTACCGCATAGGTGGCGTACGACCCCTGGCTCCTTAAAATAGCATCCTGTTAACAATGATGCAGATTGCATCATTCACTAAAGTGACGCAAATGAACAGGATTTGTTATTTAACACGTAAAAAAAATTATTTGATACGTTTTAAACATCAGTGTGACTGATGCAATACATTAGCGTTACTAATGGTCTATTCTTAGATGCTCGATCTCAATTTCTGGATTATCAAAAAATAGATGCTAATTGCATCATTCGCAAAGTGACGAAACTGTTTGGTTTTTTTTTACGGACAAAAAGAAATCTCCCAGTTTATAATCTAACCTTGGTTAATTTTTCTGATTATTAAAATAAAACGTATTACATGTCCCTCAGCGGCCCATGTGAGCCTTTGGGGACCGAAACAGACATTTTTATTTGCAGCCTAATCGCACCCTACCAGGGCGCCAGAGGACACGCCTGATTGAATTTTGTAGCGCTTGTAACGCCCCATCCTATCCATTGTCTATCACACTGTTTAGACCGAACGTATTCACCATAGCGCTCACGGGAAAGACCAGGGCGCCAAATCGCATCCTGCCGGGGTGCCGCCCATGCAAAATTAAATTCCCCACCGCCACCACCCACCCACATTCCCCCTCCCACCCCAGAAACCTTCTCGGGAGTATTCATCAACTCCCTTAAGTTTTATGGCACTGGGATAAATTGCGTCGAAACGCAATTGTCTTTTATTTTTATATACCGTATATAGAGGAAAATCGCACCCTCCCATGGCGCCGCCCTTGCGAAATTAAATATGATTTTTTTACAGAACCCTTCCCCGGAGTGTTCTAATTAACTCCCCTAAGTTTGATGGCAATCGGATGAACGCCGTTAAAACGGCAATCGACAGTTATTTCTATATACCGTATTTAGAGAAAATCGCACCCTCCTGTGGCGCCGCCCTTGTGAAAATAAAAATGACTTTTTTACAGAACCCTTCCCTGGAGTGTTCTAATCAAGTCATTGAAGTTTGAAGCCTATCGGATGAACAGTGTCAAATCAAAACTGACTTTTATTTTTATATACCATATGTAGAGAAAAAACAGGGGCGCCACCCCTACGAATTTGAAAATGTTTTTAGCGCAAAAACCTCCCCAGGAGTATTCTCAACATCTTACCAAAGTTTCATGGAGATCGTGAGAACAGTGTCACTGCAGTTCACTTTTATTATTTTTATATACCGTATATAGAGAAAAATCGCACCGTCCCGTGGCGCCGCCCTTGCGAATTTGAATTTTTTTTTCGCAGAAACCTCCCCAGGAATATTCACAACAACTTCCCAAAGTTTCACGGCGATGTGATGAGAGGTGTAGTAATGCATAAAGGACAAACAAACATACATACATTGCTTTTTATATATATAGATAGATATAGATAGATAATAAGAAGATAGATATATCTAGATATAGATCTATCTATTAAAAAATCCTAACATCGTTGCTGTGCTACTGTCATCGCCCGCTCTCGTTAGCGAGAGGAAAATCCCGTCTTAGTCGACATTAATTTTAAAAATCTAGCCCGCTCATGTTTATACAAACGTGAGCTGTGTCATTTTGAATTTGTATAATCTTGTCAGCAGGAGAGATATTCTGCAACATTTATTCATGGATTGTTGTGCTTGCAAAAAGTGTAAAAGTATAAACAATTCTAAAAAGTGTAATTTATTTTTTATTAAGTAATTTTAATTACAAAAAAAATCTGAAACAGTCTTAGCACTACTCAAACACACCTCGTCACACCATCTTTCACACATAGTACATCCAACCCAGTTCATTAGACTCCCATTTATACTGTGTTAACACAGAACACGGATATGAACAGAATGGAAAAAAATGTGCGTCTGTAGATAATCTGAATTAAGTCCGCTATCTACCATTTAATAGCTAAAAGGGGTCATCCATAAATGACGTCACGTTTTTTAAAATGATTTTTACCCCCCCCCCCCCCCCCCGTCACACATTTTCACAAAAATCCAGGACCCCCCCCCACTAAAATGACGTCACACCTCAGCCTACAACCCCCCTCAAAATTGCAGTTGAATTTTTTTTTAAAAACATTGATATTTTCCCAAAATCTTGTCTAATTTCTGTCAAAATAGTATATTTTAATCAATTCCTATTACAATTTATTAAAACAGTTTTCTAAACCGCGAAATAACGTCTAAAATTCTTTTTCCAATATTGCTTTTTTATAGTGTGACGTCACAACATCTAACCCCCCCCCCCCCATCACACATTTCTATGCAACAATACAAAATATGTTTCAAATATCTTCAAAGTCAGTAAATGAGGCGGCCTCGGCGTTCCACACAAAAGAAATAAGTTGATCTATCGATGGCGGTATTTCGGGCAGTTTCGAACAAGGTGGTATTCTAAGCCGACACATAAGATGGGGGGGGGGGGGCGGTGGGAGTTCACAAATCACCAGTATGTCTAGCAACAGAAAAATCGGAAGTTTTCACAATGTAAACGAAATGTCTTTGAAGTCTGCACCAAATACCAAATTTTTCGCAGAAATCTTCGCATTTTGACACCACCTAGCGTAAGTATCGGGCTGTGGTAATATGCGAGACAAAAAGTCACGTGACTGACCATCTTCGCGCCCTTCTCGCCATTTCGAATTTCGCGTCTCGCAATTTCCCAACACCCGTAATCTCGTATTCTATGATATTGTTAGAAATTAGGGTGTTAGCAGTGATCTAACACCGCTTTTAAAAGATTCCTTTAGATTTAGAATTGTTATCTCATATTCAATGATATTGTGACATTGTCAAATTAGGGCAAGGGTTGAGGTAGGAATTGGTTAAGCATTGCCATTGATTGGTATAGATCTAGATCTAGTATTTGTTTACTGTCAATACTGTGACTACCACCAGTAATCATTAGACCTACACCTACACTAACTATAACTACACTACACTACATACCACACTAAACTAGACTAGTTAGTTAAGTAATTTAAGTTACAGACAGTGACATTACTCTGGACACTGGTACAACACTTGTCTACCTAGATCTAGATCTAGTTTCTGCTAGACTCTGCAGCTAGACTCTTAGAGCCTAAATCTAGAATCTAGCTACGACTAGAATCTAGATCTAGATTCTAGATCAAGATAGAATCGTGAATCTAGTCTAGAGAGGGGCGCATCGTGGTTGAAATCTAAAGTGAAAGTCGCTAAAGTTGTAGATCTACTTTATTTAATTTATAGAATTTAGTTTGGCCGTCAGTATAAGTATTGCCTTATAATTATATTATTGAAGTTTGCTTTAATTCTAGCCAATGTCGCTATTAAAGATAATCGTAAAAAGAAATTGAATAATTCCAAAACTAGATCTAACACTTGTACTGCTGCAGTCAACCAAGAATCAGGGATAATGCTGTCGTATGATCGGCTGGTCTCGTTCGATAAAGACTACTCTTTCCCGGTTAAATAAAAATTTCTCGCAGAAGAACTATAAAGCGAAAAACATTATATCAAAATAATTATAATTTCCATTTTGCGCTTTTTTTTTTATCCTGATCATCGCATTAGTACTTTTAAACAAATTATAGGCCTAATATATAGATCCAGGCTACTTTAATTCAGACCAACAATTTAAATTTATAGTTCTAGATCTAGATCTACGTATAAAATAATTAATAAATAGATCTAGACCTTTAAGGGGGGAACGGTAGTGAAAACACATTTTCTCACAAATTATAAGATACATGCTTGTTTGAAATTGTATTAACTTTAAAATACTTTAAACATTATAACACTGTATTTATTTTGGCCAATTTATACATTTATTGCGAAATTTGGGGTCAAATTGAACAATTTTTTATGTACTCAGTAGAAACAAAATAACTAATAAAATAGATAAAAACAATGCAATGTAACTTTGCACATTCCTAGTAGACATGACAAAGGACGGTTTGTTAAAGGGAAATTTTGATATCTTACAAAATGAATTTTTTGTGAAATTTTTAAAATGAATTTTTAAAAATTCGAATGATCTTCTTTGAAAACAATACTAAAACTTGCACAACTTTTTTAACAATTGAAGTATGGCCAAACCCCTTTGCATGTTTATAGATACATATGTTTGTTACATACTGTGGCCATTTCATGTATTTCTAATAGGCACATTTTGAGTTAAATTGTTTCCCCCGAGTTCTATAGAGTAAAATTTACAAAACTGAGAAAACTCAAAATGAAGCTTTATTGTGTAAATATTTTATCATATAAATGTATTTATTAGCAAAATAATGAATAGCCTTGATAAATAACCACTTTTCCGATAATATTATTGGGGGAAACAGTAGCTTACATCACTTACAAAAAAAAATAAAAAAAATAAAGTTCGATGTCAACCTTCACTAGATATCAAAATCACCAAAAAATAAGATATACAAAAATGATTTTAGTTGAAAAATTTGAAATTTTTCAAGAAAGTTGACTACCGGTCCCCCCTTAACAAGTTATTTTTCCTCCTTTTTAGTACTTTTAGCGCACACTTTCATAAAAGATGGTTATTAAAACATTTTTACAAGCTTTTATTTAATTTGCTTCCTTGTCATGTCTAGATTGAAACAGGTGAGCAAAATTTCAATCACTTCTTACCAATTTCTCTGAAATTCGGTACGTGAACCCAGAGCCGGCGTTAGGGGGTGGCTAACGGGGCGGTCGCCCTAGGCCCCGCGCTGCAGCACTATTATTATTACCTGAATTAATTTGTAAACTTAAATAAATTGTGGCTGCATTCAATGGGGAAAAACTAAATGGTCGAATGCCGAAGTTGTTGATTGTTATAACTGAGGCCACGGTTGATGTTAGTGAGTTATCACCCACCTAAACTGGGACAGGCCGTAATTCGATACAAAAACAGTGTCACACCTCCCTGTGTGTTGGGTACGGTCGCCTCGCATTTGACCTGAGCTGACTGGAGATAGTTGGACACGAATCAGCCCCCGACCTGACATGGGATGTAAATTTGGGAAACACGTAAAGTGATACCGATGAAGACGTCCAATTTGTGAGCAGACTGGATGCCTGTAGTATACAGTTAGTGACCAGATGAACGCTAGTCCTGACTTTCTTGTTGTAGATGTCGTATATGTAGCCCTACTTGTCTTGGTATAACAAAATTAACATTCAGTTACGTGCAGAGGGGTGGGAAGAGGGCGACGAGGGGATGGGGGAAGGCCCTTAGGATCTATATCAAGGGGCATTAGACAGTGTTTTATTCCTTTGTAATCCACGACAAACATAATTACATACATACAGAATTTTCAACTTTATATATATATATATATATATATATATATATATATATATATATATAATGGAAAAAAAACAGGCCCCGCGCGGATGGTTGGCCCTATGCCCCGCGTATTCCTAACACCGGCTCTGCTCTGCGTGAACCACCACGTGGAGCAAGACCAGCAGATGACCATGCAATCTGACTACTACTCCACACTATTGTATGAACATTAACAGGTTCATTTGGTGCGCACTAGTTTTTAGTCATGAAACTATTTTATTTAGAATGAAGAAAAACAATAGCATGGCATTTAAGAGCCTTTTACATTTTTTCACGTAAACAATTGATAATGTATAATTGTTAGAAAATGACAGAATAATGTTCAGTTCACAACAAAAACATAAATAACAGTACGTGTGTACTTGAGTTTCCAAACACTATTGTCTAAAAAAGGATCTACAAAGACAACACAAAAAAGACAACATTATGCATCTCCAGCTTGATTTAGTTGAAGATCACCATCATCAACATCTGAGTCTTCACAAAAAGACATGCGGGGTGAGGGACGAAAACCCCGACTAGCTTATGAGGGAAGTTTATTACAGGCAGCCAACAAAAGTCCCAGGTATGGAGGAGATGGATTCATTGGTCTAGAAATGTACTCAGGGTGGTATTGAACACCAACGTAGTAGGGATGATCTGAAAAATTTTAAGACTGACATTAACTAAATAGGACTTGAAAGGTATATCATTCATCTAACACACTTCTAGATACAGTGTAATGTTTTTAAAGGTTTGATTACATTAACTAAAGATGACAAAAATTTTTACCTTCCAGTTCCATGATCTCCATTCTTTGATTGTCCTCAGAATGTCCTACAAATTTTAACCCTGCCTTCTCCAGCTCTTCAACTACTTTTGGATTTACCTAGAAACAAATTACTAAGTTTTTACAATCTATTTTGAATTTGGATAAGATCTACTCTACAGAAATTCTATACATTAATTTACTGCTATTTTGAAACAAAGCATTCGAAATTTGTCCACTATTATAATTACCGACCAACAAATGTGAATGAGATTGAAAAGTGTAGAAAAAAATGTAATCAGCATCAACTATACTGTCAGATACTTATTTTATATTTTTTCTTAATAAATTGTGCACACTATGGTCACTAAAATACTAAACAAAGCAGCCATATACTACACAAGGGGCTAAGAGGGTTTTATTGCAAATATTTTTGCTTTTTAAATCTGGTAATTAGTAGTATGCATGTCACAGGAGGTAAAGCACTTTGATAACAATACATTGCATAACCAACACTTTCATTAAGATTTTACAAATATTTTATGACTAAATAAATGGCCAGTTGAGGGAGAAATACTTTGGGCACTAGGTTGATTGTTGTAAGTGTTGTCTTTTTTTCTAAAACAAAACCAAAATCCCTACCTCAACTTCAAATTTAACCAGAAATGAAAAATGTCAGATTTTTATCCAGAATCGGAATTTCAACCAGATTTAACCTTGATCTACACATATAGAAAATATATACTTTTAACAGTGTCCATTCTCTCCCCCCCCCCCCCCCCAGAGAAAAAAAGTCTGGAAGAAACACTGGTGTCTGCCTGCTACCCAGGGAGAAAAATGTCGCATTTGTAGATTATACCTACTATTGGACCCTACTTCTATTATCTAGACCTGTTTTCCTGCTTTTGGCCACTAAACTCAATCATGTATTTAGTGGTTCTTTTTTCTCAGGGGGTGGGGGGGGGGGGGGGGCATTCTTTGGCAAAGAGATTCCTGAAAGAAACTCTAGCTGCAGATCACTTTTAAGATTAGACAAATAAATAAGCTGTTAATGTTAGTATCTGTAATATCAAGTACAGATGACATCATTTATTATAGTGCATTTTTTCGGCATTGGATTTTTAATTCTATGTTTATTTTAGAATCAATGACATCATATTTCTGTTGTGCTTTTCAGACTTTAGAACTACATAATTCGTTTCATTTTGAAAATTTCCTATATGTTCCATGTGACGTCACAGTCGCGGGAAGTTTTGTTTTTCGTTTGACTGTGAACATTTTTAGTTTCCTTGTGTTTTCTCTAGAGCATTCCCGACAGACAGAAAGACAGAATAGCGGAAATATTATATATTTGCAATAGATTTACCTCATATCTGTGCCTATGCCGTTCATCCACATATTGAGAATTGTGATAAAGTTTTCCTGCAGAAAAAAAAAACCACTAAGTAAAACACTTGTTCATTATTTTAGATAACTAAATTGCAATATATCCATTAAGTTTTATTATAATATCAAATGTTACACTCACTGATCAAACTGTTTTCTGTCTTGAAGATGGTTCTCCGCTTTCCAAGTCTCATAGTGCCCCCTTTATCACCTGAATTGTGCTCAGGCATTTCAATTACCTGCAGGAGATTAAGAGGCAAACTTGACTTAACACAAAAACTCTTAGTGGGTTGTTTTTACTTTTTTTAAAACTCTTACATTATCAAAATGCTGATTCAGAAACTAGCAGAACATAAAAATGGTTTACCACTGGATGCTTAGTGTCCATGTTAAGTTCTGTAGAGTTGGCATCTTCCCAACCCAACACATTTCGAGCAAACTCTATAACAGCACACTGTAATCCCAGACACACCCCTAAAGATGAAATGTTTAATAAATAAATCAGTAAATTCAAGTTTATAAACAAAATAAGATAAGCTAAAAATAAAATAAGTTAAAAGACTTGTTTCTAGCATACAAAAAAAAAACTGACCAAGAAATGGAATATTCTTTGTTCTGGCCCATTTACATGCTAAGATTTTTCCTTCAGTGCCCCTGGTACCAAATCCACCAGGAACTATAACACCACTAAAATAAGACATCAAATTATGCAAATTATAAGAAAAATTGGTAACCGATAGCAACATTAGCTCAATTGTATACTAATCAAAATTCCAGACAAAATGGTAGTAAAATGTCGTGTTTTATAATTGTTGCAATAAGAAATTACATACTTTGCACCAACAAGCTCTCTCCAAGCCTGCTGGTATTTTTGTGGATTTTCATTCTCCATTGCAGGCTCCAAATCTGCAGCTTCAATACACTGCAGAAAAGAAATAAAATATCAGTCTTGGCAAGAGGTTACATGTGCTTATGGTATGGGATTTTAGCTTTTCCCCCTCTCATATAACCATGCTCATATATTACTCAGCTAACAAGAAAGCATAAATTGTATGTATGACCCAAGCTGGTCAAGCACCATCTCTATAAGCCAGGGGTCTCCAAACTTTTCAGTCCGAGGGCAGCATTAACTATAAAATTTCAGCTCGGGGGCCAGTTTCTTTCAGGCATGTCTTTGATTTTTCTGGGCAAAGATCCTCAGCCAGCACCAACAAACGTTTTTTCCATGGACAAAAAGATCTCCGCCGTAGTTTGGAGACCCCTACTATAAGCAAACAACCTGTGCTTGGATAGCGGACCACACATAAACAGTAATTTAATGCCTGCTTAGAGTGGATGTCAAATAGAAAAACAAGAATACCAATGAGTATTATTATTAACTCATTTTGGAAAAATGTCCCCACCACTACCCACTGTCACTATGACGTGAGATTTTCCTTTTAAAAAGTTTCTAGCTTTAAATTGTTTTTGATCCACAGAAAACCATCATCCACACCTTTTTGTACCAAAGCATTTTGTAATAGGTTTAATCAGAACTAGCTACATTTAGGTATATAAAATACTAAAAAGTCATTGGAGATATTCATACTCATTACAACACTGCCCTAACATGAAATGTTCATTAAAAATATGACACAGCTAATTTTACTTACTTTAAGATCCAATCTATGGTTGACAGCTAAAGAGGCATGTTGAAGAGCCTTGATAACTGAAGCATAGGAATCTGACAATGCTGTGTATTTACCAACAAGAACAATGCAGACTTCCTTCAAAAGCCTATCATGTCTGTAAAATTAAAATTAAATCTCACTATCTGTGAATAATGGCATGTTCCGGTCAGCAAAAAATTGAACCAGTTTATTTCAAAGCTGTGAAATTTTTTGTTTAAAATACAATTGATTATTTAAAATAAAGATCAGACAGAAACTAGTAAGATAAACCTGGGGAAACTAATTCAGAATAATCCAATTAACCCCCCCCCCCCCCCACCTTTCTGCAAGCTCTTTCCATTTTGCCATGATATCTACAGGCTCAGTGTTAAGCTGAGGAATCTCTATCCGAAGTCTTTGTATTAAAAAGGAATCAGCATTCTGAGACTGAAGCAGCAGTGGAACTCTGTATATTGATGTCACATCATGTACACCATAGACCTAAACAAATTCAAACAAAGTTGGTAAAAACATCTTTAGTTCAGTTGATTCTTAGTTTTTTAATAAAATAAACTAATCTATTGACAACTAAAAAAGAACAAGCATTAAAGAAGTTATGTGACCTGCTCAGGATCTACATCGCAAAACATTGAAATCTTTTCTTTGGTTGAATCAGCTAATGGCGTTTCACTTCGACATACTATCTGAAAAAAATATATAACTGGCATAAACAACTTAATATAGTTAAATAAAAAAAGGCTTTAAAGCAATATTAACAATCAGTATATAAAAAATGTAACATACAACGTCAGGAGAGATTCCCAATCCTCTTAACTGCTTAACACTAGATTGTAATGGTTTGGTCTTTTGCTCACCAGTAGTTTTTGGCTATAGAAATAAAATAAATTGTTTTAGTTAGATTGTTACATTTTTAAGACTTTGACAAAGATCTGACAAAAATGAGATTTACCACCAACCTCTATTACCAAGCTGACATGGACACAGCAAATATTTTCACGTTTCACTCTGAACTTAAATTGACGAAAAGCTTCCACAAAAGGCATGCTCTCTATGTCACCAATGGTTCCTCCAAGCTAAAAAAAAAAGTATGAGTCAGATATTGTTAGTCTAAAATTGTGTAATTTCATATCATTACCAGTATCAGATATCACCATGATGAACTCATCTAAACGTTGTTAGGTAGTTAACAGTGAATTATGAACAAACAATTCTATAAATAACACCAAACAACTTAAACTCATTTAAAACCTTGTTATAACTACCTTAATGTTTGTCATATTCTTACCTCAATTATACAAACATCTGCCTTTTTATCCCCATCTACCGGAAGTTCTGCCACACGCATGACCCAATCTTGAATTGCATTAGTGACGTGAGGAACCACTAAAATATATTTGTGACAACCAGAATGTATACTCATTTAATTTTAATGATATAATTTTTATACTAGCCTCATCTAAAATAAATTGAAATAGATCTCAGTAGTTTTATACTAAGCTATAGTTAAATAAACTTTAAAGTTGAAAATAATACTAATTAAAGAGAAAGTTTTTGACATTTGTGATTGTGAATAATGCCTCTAATCTGATTACTAACCTTGAACTGTTTTTCCTAGATAATCTCCCCTTCTTTCTTTTTTAGTAACTTGTTCATTTATCTTTCCAGTTGTTATGTTGTTGTCTCGCGTTAGTGTAACATCTAAAAACCTTTCATAATTGCCTAAATCCAGGTCAACTTCACCACCATCATCCAATACAAAGACTTCACCTTTAAAAGGACAATTTTATAAGTATGGGCAATAAACAATATATTCAAGAAGTGACCTACTGAGTTTGGTAGAATTTGATAGATCAAACAAGTTAAAACAAGAATCAATATAGAATAAGAATAAAGTTAAAAGTAAGATACACCTTACACAGAAAACTTACCATGCTCATAAGGAGAAAAAGTTCCAGCATCAATATTGAGGTAAGGATCTATTTTTATACAGGTGACTCTTACACCATGTGCTTTTAAAATTGCTCCAATGGAACTGGCAATTATTCCCTTTCCCACACCACTGATTACACCTCCAGTTACGAGAACATACCTCATTTTAACACTGAAATTAAAAAATGGACGCATTGTGTCAGTTAAAGTAGCATATAGAATTCCACATACTTAATCTACCACACATTGTTTCCTTTTATTTCAAGCCTCTGACACTTTAAAATATTTTTATTGAATGAATGATTTCATGACAGGAGTGTCTGTATTATTAATGTCTGACAATTTAAAAAATAGGTGTTAGTAGTATTGTTATCTCATATTCAAGGATATTGTCGAAATTGGGGTTAGGGTTGAGGTAGTACTTGGGTTAGCATTGCCATTTGTATTTAGTTTACTCTGCTGACTATGATTTTGTTAGGAAGGAGTCAATTGAGCTTAGTAGGGCAAGAAGAAAAATGTGTATCTTAATAAATAGTTGTTAATATAGCATGAAAATTGGAAGAACTATTAGGCCAAGCTAGATCATTAATTAGAATATCTTGACTTAATGATAGTTAGGACCAAGCCAATATTATGGAAATCCACTTTAATTAGGGTACGTAATGATATTTTCACATTATTTGCATGTTGTAGGTATTAGTGTTTATGAACCACTTATTGATGTTTTATAAAATTTATATTGTAAAGGGAATTGCATGTAGTTTATATGATCGCATTGTTAGCATTTTCAGGAGATCGCTGTAAGTTTTTATAGGGTTATTTAAGGTAGGTTAGCACAAAACCAAGGGAAATTTTCACAGGTAAGCACCAGAATTAGCGCTGAGCAGAGGGTGTCATCCGAGACACTCGGGGGGTGGAGTATATAAACTGGCGGCTTAACCTTAGAGGGGTCACTTCAATTTATTCAATTACAGTAACAATTGTAGGCACGGAGGCCTTTTTCACATTGGCCGTTTTAAAATAAACAAAAACAACAATTTAATAACAGCATTTCAAAAAAAAAAGCAATAGCATTGTAACGACATAGCAGTAATATAGCACTAAAAATGTGGAATAAAGAAATAATATTACATAGCATAGTCTTCTATATGTGCTCTTCTATATGTGCGCTACACAGGCAATCCCCGGGCAAGAAAGATATGGTACTGTTACATAGCCAAATAAAGAATTACAGATGACTCAATCTTTATTATCAATCGTCTATATGTCTACTTAGTCAAACATTTGAATATTTTCTTTCTCCACTGCAGCTTACTGCAGGGCATCCAGCATTAAAGACAATGACGAGTGAGTGGATCAAACTTGTATGCAAACAAGGAAAGACAACAAAAAAAAAGCCAGTCTGCAGTGGTGCACTGCCAAATTAGGGATAGAATCTCTAATCCTGTTCAGTTTAACCTTGTTAAATTTAGCTTGTCGGGTTATTATTCTTTACAAATGAGAAAAAATCTTTTGTATAAAGTACATAGAAGATTGGTACTAACTACTGTTTGTAGTATTAGGGATAACAAAGACCATATTGGACCATGGTAATCACCAAACAGATCATTGGGCAATTTTTGCGATTATCTTTTTATCTTAATAAAATAACCATTCATGATTGATGCCCAAGACTTGGACACATAAGGAAGATGAAGTAGAGTTCATGCACAGTTGTGCGCTCAACCATTCGACAGTGCCGTCCCCTTCTTAATTAGATAATTACGATATTATGTTTAATGGAACTTAATTAAGTAATAAGGGCCAGGGTAGCTTTTTGGGGTTTTTTCAATTCTTTTCAGTAAAGATTTCATTTAGATACATACATGTCCCCATTTTAAAAATAGCATGCATTAAAAGTAATTACTCAGAAAATACTGTGGACACCATGTTCCAGCCAAAAATACCAGCTTAAGAGTAAGAGTTAGGGCAAACCATTTGGGCAAAGCAAAGTTGATGTATCCTGCCCAAAGACAATGCAAACTACAGATAGAAATTCAAAGAAAGCTGTAGTGATGTGGAATCCATGGATAGGATACTGCAAGAAGTCAGGCTGCTTGGTAAAGTGGGAAAGTACGGTGCCACTAATGAGAACGAATTTATGTTTGATATAACTAAGATATGGTCAAAGTTTTTTTAGGAAAACAATACAATTTTAATTGTAGTAGAGTGCACCTACAAAGTAAATGTGTATTTGTACCCTATGTTAAATGTGTATTGATGTGAATGGTAATGGTGTGCCTGTTTTGCTTGCTTTTCTGAAAAGTGAGTCTGTGGAAATTGAATGTTTGAATATTTTGTATGATGTATTTGAGAGCAATGTGATTTCTTTAAGGATTTTAGTTACATTGGTGCTATCAGAAAGATTATTCCTAAAGTATGACCATTATTAATTGAGTATTGTTTGAGCTTCATCAAATGTGTATATAATTTTACCCTGATGCCAAACCCTAAACCTATCTAACCAGTTTCTTTCAGGTATCTCTTAAAATAACCTCCCCCCCCCCCCAGATTGTAATCCTTAAAAAGCCCAACAAGAGCTTTTATTTACTAAGTAAAATATGCCAAATGAAAAGTAATGGAACCCACATCACGAAAACTAGCTGACGGATGTGCAATTACTTTGGCCACCCGAATAGTTATCACACTGTCTCAAAGTTGAATGCGATACACAAAGAATGCTTGCGCATACAAATTTAATCCGCCTGGCCATGGGGCCCTGATGAGGCTTGGCGGTATCAATGCAGTTTGCTCAGTGGCGGAACTAGAAAAAAAGGGCCACCCCGCAAAATATTTTTTGAGGCCCCCCCCCCCCATATATATATATATATATATATATATATATATATAAGCACAAATACAAACGTAGGATACTAATTTCGGGCCTAATCTAGTTTTTAAAAAACACATTGTTTTTAAAATACATACTCTTATTTTCAATTCTAACAAATTACTACATCATGTCATGTGTTTGAGTGCATTAGTCCAGGGGTCGGCAACCTTTTGAAGCGGAAGAGCCAAAAGTTACAATTTTCAAAATTTCCCTGGTTTTAAAGAGCCACTAACATTTTTTTAATTTCAAATATTTTATTTTTTTATTAAGATTATTAGTATTTGTGCAAGGAGCTGGAGAGCCGCAACTTGATATCTAAAGAGCCGCATGCGGCTCGCAAGCCGCAGGTTGCCGACCCCCTGCATTAGTCCTGTTTTGCAAATATGTGTGTCACTTTTTGATGTCGGCCATTTAGCTTCCCACACGCAAGACGGTCAAAAGTATATGAAACATGAAAGCTTTGTATATGTAATGGTTTCTCGTGTTATGTTTATTTTTATGTTTTTTTCTAATTTATATTAATTTTTTTTTTAAATTCCTTTTTATACTATGTCATTCTTTAGTATGTATTTTGTAAAAAAAAATAATAATTAAGAGAGTAATTGCCTTTCAATTTGCGTAGTACAAAACTATTAAAAGTAGTTTATGGGCACTTCTATTTGACTATTTAAAAAAGGGAAATAAGTCATGGAAGTGGTTTGAATGTTTATCTTGCACACAAAGCTTATGTAGATTTTTTTTCTTTTGCGCAACAGCGTGTGTTAGCTACTGTAGAACATCACTACAGTAGTAGTTTTTTTTTACAAAACCATTATTAAGGTGCACGAAAACGTAATTTTGGAATACAAAGTCATTGCTTTTTGGTCGAATTTTGGGCCCCTAAACGGCCTGGGCCCCCCCGCATTGCGGGGTCTGGCGGTATGGTAGTTCCGCCCCTGAGTTTGCTACGCTTAGTCATTTAGAATTTTCTCATATATCAGCGCAATTTACCCAAATGTAACATAATCGATTGTAGATAAAATGCATTTTACCAAGACCCGTAGGATTGAATGACTAAAAAGAATTACACATCAAATGTTTGTATAATACAGCGTAAAATAGACTTAATAATTTTAATTAGGGTAAAGCAGGGCACTAAGAGCCATGTGGTATTAGTACCCCGATCAGCATCCCACCCCCACAAAACTAATCTACTTCTAAGGTAACAACCACTACTGTTCTTTGATAACAGAGAAGCAGAGGATTCATTTTATGTAATTTATGATCCGGCCCCAGCAGGGAGAAGATAAGTCAGGAATTAATCCCACTGCTCTTTCCCTAAAATTTCTCATCACCATAAAACCATTTTGTGAACTTTTTTTCCAAGTAGACATAACTTAGGAAACTTCACTTTGTAATACACCAAATGAGCTTTTCAAGCCCATTCTTTGTTCCTGTATTAAAGCATTGGTTTCTATACATGTTAACGCCATTTTTATAATTATGGCTAGAATAGTTTTATTTTGATGAATTTTTTTCAACTGTGTTTATTGATGCCAAAACAAAAATGGACAACATTTGTCCAGTATAAAGTTTTTATCATTATCAGAGTAAAACTTGACTGATCAATATCATAATGGTTTTATTTGTTAGATAATAACTAAATCTACATGAATACATTAATTGTGTCCACTAGCTTGCATGTTCAGAAAAGTTATAACAGATATTGTTATGTGGCTCTTGTTGCCCCTCTGTGCAAGTTTCTCATTTGTTAAACCACTGAATATGACGCTGGTATAGGAATAGTTAACACAAAATGTATTAATTGTTATACAGACAATGTGTCTAAGTGATAGGAATTCAATTCTAACCTTCTAAAAAGCAAAATTTCAGACACCTGATGTTAGCCAGGTAATTTTTAAACTGGTACACATACTTATTACCCCTAGAGGGAAATACAACTGACTCAGCCCCCCACCTGTTTCTAACCAACCATAAAACTTCTAATCTCTTAGTAAGTAACAGGGATAACTATTCGATTAGATTTCAGCCAATCTGGGGTGTTATGTTATGTAATTTATGACCCCATGGTCCAGTAGGGAAGTGATCAGACACATTAATACATCTGCTCCCCCCTCACAATTTATTACCTCCATGCAGAGGTGTAGCGACCCTTCCCGGCGCCCGGGGGCACAAACTTTTGATTTGCCCCCCTCCATCCTCAAACTTTCGATTTGCACCCCCCTT